>NW_025813483.1:3886472-3903653 GCF_021976095.1 Xenia sp. Carnegie-2017 | reverse complement strand
AAATTTTCTTGACGAACACTATAGTCCATGCATCTTCACAAATTTCGATGCCAAAGACTATATATAGTTCATGCATTTTAACAAATTTTCATGCAAAAGACTATAGTCCACGCATTTTCACAAATTTTCATGACAAACACTATAGTCCATGCATTTTTCACAAATTTCATTACAAAAGACTATAGTTGATGCATTTTCACAAATTTTCATGACAAACACTATAGTCCATGCATTTTCACAAATTTTCATGCCAAAACTATAGTTCATGCATTTTTACACCAAAGACTATAATTCATGCATTTTCATAAATTTTCATGCCAAAGGCAATTGTCCACAATTTTTCATATTTTCATGCCAAAAACTATAGTTCATGTATTTTTACAAATTTTCATGCAAAAGACTATGGTCCATGTATTTTCACAAATTTTTATTCCAAAGGCTAGTATACTTCATGCATTTTGGCAAATTTTCATGCCAAAGCTATAGTTCATGCATTTTCACAAATTTTTATGCGAAAGACTATAGTTCATGCATTTTTACACCAAAGACTATAATTTATGCATTTTCATAAATTTTCATGCCAAAGGCAATTGTCCACGATTTTTCACATTTTCATGCCAAAGCTATAGTTCATGTATTTTTACAAATTTTCATGCAAAAGACTATAGTCCATGTATTTTCACAAATTTTTCTTCCAAAGGCTAGTATACTTCATGCATTTTCGCAAATTTTCAACCAAAGACTATAGTTCATGCATTTTTACAAATTTTCATGTAAAAGACTATAATTCATGCATTTTCACAAATTTTAATGCCAAAGATTATAGTTTATGCATTTACACAAATTTTCATGCCAAAGACTATAGTTCAGGCATTTTCATAAATTTTCATGCCAAAGTCAATAGTTCATGCATTTTTGAAAATTTTCGTGCCAAAGACTATAGTTCATGCATTTTTGAAAATTTTCATGACAAAGACCATAGTCCATAACTTTTACACATTTTCATGTCAAATCTACAGTTTGTGCATTTTTACATATTTTTATGCCAAAGTCGATAGTCCAAGCATTTTCACAAATTTTCATGACAAAGACTATAGTCCATGCATTTTTACACATTTTCGTGCCAAAGGCTATAAGTCCACGAATTTTCAAAAATTTTCATGCTAAAGACTATAATACATGCATTTTCACAAATTTTAACTTTCAAGATTATTGTCCATGCATTATAAGAAAATCTCATGACGAAGAATATAGTCCATAAAGTTTTACAAATTTTCATTCAAAAGACTATAGCCCTTGCAATTTCTTAAATTTTCATGCAAAAGATTATATAGCCCATGCATTTTTACAAGTGTTCATGCCAAAAAGTATGGTTCATGCATTTTCAAAAATTTTTGTGGAAAAACTATAGTTCATGCATTTTTGCAAATTTTCATGCAAAAGACTATAGTCCATGCACTTTCACAAATTTTTGTGGAAAAACTATAGTACATTTATTTTTGCAAATTTTCATGCTAAAGACTATAGTCCATAACTTTTACACATTATCATGTCAAAGACTACAGTCTATGCATTTTTACATATTTTTATGCCAAAGAATATAGTCTATGCATTTTCACAAATTTTCGTTCCAAAGACTATAGCGAATGCATTTTCACAAATTTAACGCCAAAAACTATAATTCATGCATTTTAACACATTTTCATGTCAAAGTCTATCGTCCATGATTTTTACACATTTTCATGCCAAAACTATTGTACATGTATGGTCCATAAATTTTGACAAATTTTAATGCCAAAGACTATAGTTTATGATTTCACATGTTATATTCCATGCTTTTTCACAAGATTTCATTCCACAGACTACGGTCCATGCTTTTTAATAATGTTTCATGCCAAAGACCATAGTCCGTGCATTTTCACAAATTTTCATGCGACAATGCAACACCTTATCATTCCCAAGACTATGGTCCATGCATTTTAACTAACTTTAATGCTAAAGACAAGTGTCTATGCGTTTTCACACCAAAGACTATAATTCATGACATTTTCACACATTTTTATGCAAAAAACTAGAGTCCATGTATTTTCACAAATTTTAATGCCAAAGTCTATAGTCCATGCATTTTTACAAATTTTCATGCCAAAGACTATATTTTTTGCACTTTAACAATGTATTTGCCAATGACTATGATCCATGCACTTAAATAGTTTTCATGCAAAAGACTATAGCCCATGCGATTTCTTAAACTTTCATGCAAAAGATTATATAGCCGATGCATTTTTACAAATGTTCATGCCAAAAAGTATGGTTCATGCATTTTCAAAAATTTTAATGGCAAAAATTATAGTCTATGCATGTTTACCCATTTTCATCCCAAAGACTATATTTTAGTGATTTTTACTGCAAAACTATAGTTCATGCAATTTCACTCAAAAGATTATACACGCATTTTCATGCAATTGACGTAGAGTAACTTAGTACGAGCAATAACGCTAAGACCACACAAAAGAAACGCGACAAAACTCAATAAAAAAAGGTAATTGATAATGGGTTATAGACCAGCTTTAGAGGGAGGCATTTATTTTGGAGGCACTTACATAAAAGTATACATTGATACATGCACATTTTCCAAGCTAATTCTTACGTCACGTGAAGTCAATACTAACGTCACGTGAAGTCAATACTAACGTCACGTGAAGTCTGTTTTTCTGTCACGTATAATACATTACAAGTTTGGTAGCTCTAAACCTGGATTGTGTTATCCATAAGAGGACTGTAAATAGTATCTTTTATATAATCAAAATTTAAAGGCAAGTATCAATTGTCAATTACATATGTAAGTTCTCTGAAAACCAAAAATTTTAATGGACTACTTTTTATGTCATATTTACAAAAAAATATTTAGGTTGCCATGAATACAAATTTCCTTTTTGTAAAAGACTTCTTCCGAGTCAATGAATGTCGAAGATATTGATCCAAGCACCACGTGTCTTTGCCAAAGTAATCACATCTTTAGAATGAAATTATTTTACATAGTTTGCACTAAATACGCTTTCCTATATCATATTAGGGTACATATTGAGATATTCAACTCTTTAATATAGAAAAGAATAAAGATGTGATTTATTTCTGTAAAGGTAAACATTCAATCTCTTGCAGTATAATGAGAAATGGCTAATTTTTTTGTATACAAATAACAGTGCATTGGGAATCGAACCCAAAGACTAAAATGTACCGCTCTTTGAAAATGCCCGAATTAGGCTGTTTTTAATAGTTCAGCCTTTTTATACAGCCGGTTCAACGTTAAATGCTTAAATGTCTAACTTTGAGCCCCCAATTACACGGTACTAAAACTTTCACATTAACATTATGTGTTAAGTAAATAAACATGCAAAAATAGTTTGAACTAAAATCTCCCACACTGTTCTAAAAGCAGAATAGCTTAAGCATGAACCTTGTTTTTTAGCGAAAGGGAAGATGGCTGTAAATTCTAGCTGTTAGATTTTAGGTTCGCCTAGCCAAAGTCTCATAACTTTCAAATTCTTTTCTTTACGTTCCATTGTTGTATATGACATGAAGTAGTACAAGTTTAGTCCACACCAAGGTCACTGTTTTTTTTGAAAACATAACCGAAATAAAAAATCCCTAATGGAAAAACCTGAACGGTATAAACCAAGACCGACTACGAAGTCGTAAGAACTTGGAGGATACTGAACAGGAAAAAACCGCTAGGGATTTTAGCCGAAGTTCCGCACCCCAGGGGCCCTTATAAACAATAAACTTTACTTACTTTTGCAAGGATTAAAAAAGCCAAGAACAAAAAAAAGACGCAAAATTTTTATACACCCTTTCAAAGCTAACAATTTGTTAGTATTTTTAAGGTATTTTAGTTCTTTTTCGCCATTTTGAACATACAGTTAACGAACCGAAGCTGCCATATTTCAGTCTAACTACACGTAAATAGATCGCCGAACTAGACAATTTTCTACTTTGAATGAGAAAATTGTGTAAATGATGGGAATTTCATCAAACCTGTGCTTTAATTATCTAATCCAAATCGAAATCAGTCGCACCTAGCGCCACCTAAGCGCCCTTATTTTGCACCATTTGATTCAGTGCTTTGCGCGCCCGGTGCCACTAACGCTTAAATTTGGAGCAAGCGCTGACTGTATGATATGGAATAGAATATAGTACTTCAAGATAGTTTGTACGGTCAGACGAAATTTATTGTTTTTTGAAACCACTTGAAGAAGCACACGTTAAGTTTGGTTACCAAAGGAGTGGTGATACTCTAACCAAACGACCGGCAGCGCTTTATTTAAGTTATGTTTTAATTTGACAATTATCACATAGTTGACTTTGATAGAAACGCGAATGGTGAACATGGAAACATTCGTGCAACTTTTAAGTAAAATATGTGACAACGTCTGCGGTTTGTCTTCATAGTAACCATTATAAAAAAAAAACACAAAGCAATGTACTTTTTCTAAAACGTCTTTAAGATTATTACGAAGGCATTCCGCATACTTAGACCTGGTGTGCAAATTTATTTTTATGCCCGCTTACGCTGTGGCTTGCAGCATTGAAATTCCCAGGAATGAAGTTTTCTTCATAAGAAAGCAACGTGTCCTTTTACACATTTACAGTAATCGCCACGCCGCCCCTAAACTGTAAATGTCTAAACAAATTAAATACTTTTTTTAGTATCTATTTGTCGATTTAGGAATGAATGATAAGATTGAAAGTTTTCTTCCAAGCGTTTAAAATTCACTCATTTCTCTTGATAGTGGGGGTTCATCCTTTATAAGTACAAACCCCACGTTCGTTATCTGAGCGTAGCAACTACCTACAGCGCATGCCTAAACTATCTACACTTCCTACCTGCGCATGACACCGGAATTCCGCCCTGAAAAGGAATGCCCCGTGAAGGAGGTAACCCATCATGCCCTTAACTTAACCTAACCTAGTGCATGTAGCACCTACGGGTGACCTCCAACCGAGGTGGGTTGAACTACTCATGCATTATAGGGGATCCGTGCAGGAGTGCCTTAATAGTCACTGCAGAAAGCCGTTCATGAAATTGGCTAACTACAACGACTGCATGCTTTTACCGTACTAGGGGAGAGATATTTTTCTTTCCACCAGAGCCACCATCTTTCCTTAGTCTTCAATAGGTCTTGCTCGCTTGATCCAGTCTTCAAAGGTCTTCTTACAGATGCAATTTGCATCCTCTACGCTAAGGTACCATTTGTACCCACTAACCCCAAGTTGAAGTTGCCTTCCTTTGGCCAAACTTCACTTGCATTTCCGATTCTAAGCTATGAAGTAAGAGTTTGACTTCAAGTATACACAAAGAACAACCTTTCGAAATAAGGCTTTACTCAACACTAAATAAAAAACTACATAATGTCTCTTTATAAATAATTATCTCAGACTAGGCGCGGTTACTAAGGTGGGTGTAATAATCATGTAATGATTACTTCATGTAATAATCACTACAATCACCCTCTCCTATTTGAAATAACTATATAATCCAAATTAAATAATCTAAATAAGACTGGTCCTGCCCGATTGTCCTTTTTTTTTTTTTTATATATATCATGTATATGTCAGGCGGTCGGGTTGTTTCTTTTCTCTCTGCGAGCGGCGTAACGGTAGTGTCTGTTGGGAAGACGACTGATCAGGTAGAGCGGGATCCTCTAGTAGTGAGTTCCCTTCTCTTTCCTTCTTTGGCGAACTATTATTTAGTTTCCTAGCGTCTTTTGTGGCCAAAGGAGGTGGACGTGGGTCGTCTACAGTATTATCTTTATAAGGCGATAGTGGTAGCGGTTTCTCGCATAACTTCTCTTTTTCCTCAGCTTGTGGAGCGAGGAACTTAGTGGCTACGGTATCTTCTCTTCCATCAGGAAATTTTACATGCGCATACTGAGGATTTGCTTCGATTAGCTCTACTTCATCGACAGATGGGTCATACTTAGATTGTTTTACTTGACGCTTCAACAGTACCAGTCCAGGTTTGGATAGCCACGTTGGTATGGAAGTTCCACTCGTCGATCTTCGTTGGTGGATAAAGAGGCGTTCATGCGGTGTTACATTAGTAGCGGTGCACAACAGAGATCTGATGGAATGAAGAGCATCATGCAAAACTTCTTGCCAGCAGCTGGTCGGTAGTCCTCGCGTCTTCATCGCGAGGGAAATAGTCTTCCATAGAGTGCCGTTCAAACGTTCTACTTGGCCGTTCCCTTCTGGGTTATATGGTGTGGTTCGGCTTGACGAGATTCCTTTCTGGAGGAGAAAGTCTTTAACTTTTGCACTCATAAAGCCAGAACCTCTATCCGAATGTATGTAAGCAGGCATACCGAAAATCGAAAACAATTCGCAGAGACAATTTATAATTGACTCCGCGCTAACGTCTTTACAAGCGAAAGCAAAAGGAAATCTTGAATATTCATCTATTATAGTAAGAAGAAACTTATTATGATTAGTTGTCGGCAATGGTCCTTTGAAGTCCAAACTAAGTCTCTCGAAGGGTTGAGTCGCTTTTACTAAATGGAAATTTTCTGTTTTGTAATATTGAGGCTTACTTTCCCTGCATATCTTGCAGGACTGTGTCATGAGCTTAATTTCATCCATAGAGAAAGGAGATTACGGTTTTACAAAATGTGCCATCCGCGTTATTCCTGGGTGACACAAGGATTCATGAAGCTCTATCAGCTTATCGGAGGTCATGCTCATTGCTCTTATCCTAGAAAATGTATCCGCTGGTACATTCTCTTCTCCTGCTCTGTAGATTATATCAAAATCATAAGTGGATAGTTCCATCCTCCATCTCATTATCTTATCGTTCTTAATTTTGCTCTTTTGCTTGGTATCAAACATGTAAGCTACTGACTTCTGATCAGTAATTAACATAAAATGCTTACCCGTAAGGTAGTGTCTCCACTTCCTCACGGCTTCTACGATAGCCGCTGCTTCTTTCTCCACTGAAGCGTGCTTAAGTTCTGATCCGCTTAACATCCTCGAAAAGAACGCAACTGGGCGACCGTTTTGGTTGAGAGTGGCTGAAAGAGCAAACTCGGAAGCGTCTGTTTCCACCTGAAAGGGCTGTGCTTCGTCAACAGCTTGGACCACAGATTTTTCGACATCGGACTTAAGTAGATTAAACGAAGTAAGAGCATCGCCTACCATTGGAAATACAGTATTCTGTGTCAGTGGTCTTACTTTTGCTGCAAAGTCTTTGATCCATTGAGAATAGTAAGAAAAGAGACCCACAATCCGTTTCTGTTCTTTTAAATCACGGGGGACAGGTAACTCTCGCAGAGGTCTCAATCGTGCCGGGTCCGGCTTTATTTCTCCATTAGCGATTATACTACCGAGGATGCAAATACTGGTTGTTGAGAAGGAGCATTTGTCTTGATTAAACGTCAAATTTCGCTTTCTAGCTGCTTGAAGGAACTTTTCGAGATTTATGTCATGCTGGGCTTGGTCCCGGCCACAAATCGTGATGTTGTCAAGATACACAAACGTGTCTTCTAGACATTCTTTAGCGATAAAGTTGTCCATCATTCTTTGAAAGCTGCTGCTCCATTCGTTACTCCAAATGGTACTCGACGGAATTGGTACAAACGCTGGTTAGCTTCGAAAGCAGTATATTTCTTTTCTTCTTTTTGAATTGGGACTTGATGATACGCACTTTTCAAATCAACGGTGCTGAAAACTTTGTACTGAGCGATTTTAGAGACGATATCATCTATTCTAGGCAAAGGATAAGCATTCAGGTGTGTGAATCTATTTATAGTTTGCGAGTAGTCAATCACTAATCTTTTTTTTTGTCGATCGTTTCTAGTTACGACCACTTGTGCTCTCCACGGTGATTCACTCGGTTCAATTATACCTTCATCTAGAAGCCTTTGTACTTCAGTTGTAATAAATTCTTTGTCTTCTCGGCTATATTTCCTTGATTTAATAGCTATCGGTTTACAACCCTCTGTTAAATGTTGGAACAAAAGTGGGGGGTCTAGGTTCAAAGCTGTTAAACTGCAAAGTTTCAAAGGAGGGCAGAACCCCGTACTGGATAGTGACACTTTCGTGCAGGGCTTGCCAAGTTTGCCCTAGAATAACATGAGTACACAGATTGGGCAGAATATATAGCTTAACCTGAGAATACAACCGGCCTTTTAACGTTATATCACTAAGACAATATCCTTGCATTTTGTGGAATAATTACATGTAGCCATCGTAACTTTTTCTTTGGTCTGATGAACTGTCAATGAAAGTTGCTCAACCAAATCAGGATGTATGAAGCAATGAGTACTTCCTGAATCTACCAGAGCTGTAACAGTTCTTTCTTTTAAACGAATGTCAATACATGAACTTAGCAATGACTCCCCCATTGCAGCTAGAGTTATGTAAGCTGATTGCGTTAAATTAGAGACTACTGCTGAAGAACGGCAAACTCTTTGGTAGTGCCCTCTTTTTACATTTATTACAAATAGCTTCTTTCGCAGGGCATAATGACCGGGGTGTTGCTTATTACCACAAAGAAGCACTTAGCGGAACGTGAAGTGGAGGCTAAATACCTCTCGCTTAGTCCTTCTTCATTATTTTCGTCATGTCCGTTAGATGCCGTAACAGCAGCGCTTGTGAAGGGATTCGAATTGTATGTCTCCGATGATTTTGTGCCAAATCCCAAGCTCGAGCTTGATCAAATGCCGTTTGTAAATCCAACTGTTTATTCTCCAGTAAACGTTGTCGAATGCTTCCGACAATAGACCACTAATGAAAGCATCCCGAATTGCTTCATCCCGATATTGAGCAGCAGAGACTTGACGAAAATTGCAGTCTTTACTTAGGTGTTTCAGTTCTTGTAGGTATTCGTCAAGGGTTTCGCCTGCTTGTTGTTTCCGTGTTGCTAATTTATGCCGAGCAAAAATCTCGTTCGGAGGCTTGACATATAAGGTTTTCAGCGTAGTGATGGCTTCATCGTAGGTTTCAGTATCACAGAACAGTTGATAAACATCAGAGGTGACATAATTCGCCAGAATGTGTAGTTTATTTATTCGGGTATCAGGAATGGACGGTATTGCATCGATGAAGTTCTCAAATGTCGCGAGCCAGTGCGTCCAGCGTTTTGCAGCGCCTTGGGCGTTCGGAATAACATCAAACCGTTCAGGTCTCAAAACTTTATCCATAGGTATAAGGAGTAGTGTTGAGTAAATTGAAGTAAGAGTTTGACTTCAAGTATACACAAAGAACAACCTTTCGAAATAAGGCTTTACTCAACACTAAATAAAAAACTACATAATGTCTCTTTATAAATAATTATCTCAGACTAGGCGCGGTTACTAAGGTGGGTGTAATAATCATGTAATGATTACTTCATGTAATAATCACTACAATGGTCCTGTCTATCCTTCTGCGAGGCAACAGCCGCTGCGATCATGCGTAGCTCCTTAAATCAGTATATTCACACAGAGGTTTTTTGAAGGTAAATTATATAGAACAAAAACAGTTGCATGTCAGTCACAGATTTAAAATAGTTGATACAACTTCGCGCTTACTGATATACAAATTTTAAAAATAATAAGGAAGCACCAAAAAACACAATTGGATTATTTCAACCCAAAGAGTACTTTAATCACCTCTTAATCAAGGCTATTTTTGAAAATGCAGATGTCAATTTCTTTAAATGTGTTTATTTTCATTCCTGCATTAAAAAATAGCCTTACAGTAGAATATACTGCACACCAGGATTTGTTGTGGCTATTGCCCGAACTATATTTGACCTGTTAACAGGCCTAACTAAGTACGTTAAAGGTGTATTACTATTACACTCACGGTTTTCGACGAATCCTTGGCAGTTTGACGACAGATTACGATCAGTGACGAATCATCGTCAGTTCGACGATTAACGACAAATTCCTTGGCAACTAAGAAGACGAGTTGATTGGACCCTGAGCGCGGATAGTCACAAAAAGGCCCAAATTAATTTTTTGAAAAACTCAGAACGTTGATGGTGAAACCATCGTATCCAATCTTCAGGCTAACTGACAAACATCGCTGGTTTCATGTCGACGACGGCAAGCAAAGAAGCAAGATTGGCCATTTCTTACAACTGCGCATGTCGCCTACGGCATGAAGTCAGAAATATCGACAGTCAGTCGGAAAATTAGGATTTTTAGGTTTTGTTTTTTCATGTTGAAGAAATTCCATGTTTTCATTCAGAAATATTTTTACATTAAAAAATGACGAAATCTGGGCGTTTTATGGTGGCGTTTTATTCATCGTAATTAGTCGACTTCTCTTGCGTTTGATTAACCAGTCGTGATCTTTGCAGGAAAATGCCAAGAAAATTGTTTTAGAATCGGTCAGAATATTGACTTGTCCATGGAAACGGGCGTTGGGCTGATGGATGCATTGCTTAAGTATGGAGTTCAGTGTTTCCATTCTTTGTCGTGATTGCCTTTAGAACAACAGAAGTCAAGTTTTCAACTTCATCAAAGAATATTGCTCATTCTTAATCATTGTTCAGAGGTCTTCATTAAAATATATTGTTCATTCTTGATCATTGTTCAGAGGACTTCATCAAAGTATATTGTTCATTTTTGATCATTGTTCAGAAGACTTCATCAAAGTACATTGTTCATTTTTGATCATTGTTCAGAGGACTTCATCAAAGTATATTGTTCATTTTTGATCATTGTTCAGAGGACTTCATCAAAGTACATTGTTCATTTTTGATCATTGTTCAGAAGACTTCATCAAAGTACATTGTTCATTTTTGATCATTGTTCAGAAGACTTCATCAAAGTACATTGTTCATTTTGATCATTGTTCAGAGGACTTCATCAAAGTACATTGTTCATTCTTGATCATTGTTCAGAGGACTTCATCAAAGTACATTGTTCCTTTTTGATCATTGTTCAGAGGACTTCATCAAAGTACATTGTTCATTCTTAATCATTGTTCAGAGGACTTCATCAAAGTATATTGTTCATTCTTGATCATTGTTCAGAGGACTTCATCAAAGTACATTGTTCATTCTTGATCATTGTTCAGAGGACTTCATCAAAGTACATTGTTCATTCTTGATCATTGTTCAGAGGACTTCATCAAAGTACATTGTTCCTTTTTGATCATTGTTCAGAGGACTTCATCAAAGTATATTGTTCATTCTTGATCATTGTTCAGAGGACTTCATCAAAGTACATTGTTCATTCTTGATCATTGTTCAGAGGACTTCATCAAAGTATATTGTCCAATCTTGATCATTGTTCAGAGGACTTCATCAAAGTACATTGTTCATTTTTGATCATTGTTCAGAGGTCTTCATCAAAGTACATTGTTCATTTTTGATCATTGCTCAGAGGTCTTCATCAAAGTATATTATTCATTCTCGATAATTATTCAGAGGACTTCATCAAAGTACATTATTCATTCTCGATAATTGTTCAGAGGACTTTATCAAAGTATGTTGTTCATTCTCCAAGAAATACTCAACAACAGCCACAATTCTCGTCCACCACTGTGAACAATAACCATTTTATTGAATTGTAAAGTCCACCATCATAGCGAATACACCAACATTTGTTTTTTGTTTCTCAATCTCAGTTAATGATCATTTATTGTTTAACAGAAGAATTTTCATATCTAGAATCAAGCAAAGAAGAAACAGAATTTAGAAAGACAAAAATTTTATGGAAAGGACATACCGCACTTTGCATGAATGAACATCACAAGCAGTGTCCCAATTCAATTTACTTTGTCTAAAAGAACATGAAACAGCACATTTACCTTAACATGGTTTCAAAGCACTCCAAGAGATATTTCACCAAATAATGTCAACTTCGGCTGACGATTCCTCGTGCATCTACCGACTTTCATGTTCACGTTCAAAATGGCATGCTCTTTCGTGGTCTTAAACTAAGGCCATGTTTCACAAACGTGTTGGGTTCTGATTGGTCAGTAACTAGGTGTGTCGTCAACGTGGTGTGCTCTAATTGGTCAGATACTAGGTGTGTCGGCAATTGTACATTGTGGAAATACAGAGTGTCTCAAAAAGCTGCTTATCATTGGAATCAGCCGACATTTAGAATTTGCATGATTCATCATTTAGAAATATTTAATCCCCATAGAGCCGTAAATACAATCAAATACAATATAAATAAGACGTATATTTCAGCTAATGCAAATAGTAAATCCCAAACATTTGAGCCTTCTTGGGCAACAAATACTACATTCTAAATGTCGACCGATATCAAGAAGGATTTGAGTAAATTTCATCTCATTTTCTTAATGTATTTATCCACCAACGTTAACATTTTGATTTCTTTTAGGTCTTGGTCAAACGTTGAACTTTACATGAACCCAACGCATTTAAAACAAAAGATAATGAAGAAGTTTATCTCATTTTCTTTTCTCTTTAACGCGTTCGGTTCATGTAATGTTCGACGTTTGAAAAAGGCCTTAATTAGCTTTCTGCAGGGTGTACATAGAAAACGACTTTCGTCAATTAAACTATCGTAAAATTTCAAAGCTCAATCACTGTGCTAATCTAACTGGTGCATTACATTTTCAATGTGGGAAGAGCTTTTGTACTCAACGTTTCTAACAATAATTTATGCACCTGCGTGCTTCACATAGTGACAGGCATTAATTTATACAAAAGTCTTCAACGGTAAATGAAGGCTAACCCACTATTTTTGCACGCATAATTTTCAACTTAAATACTCAAAGGAATGAATCGGATAAAAAATATTATTACAATACATTGTTTTATTTTTATCGTGGTATTGTAGCCGGTATTGTATGTTGTTTTTTTTAAAGAATTTTCAATCTCCATACAGGAATAAATTTTCATGGTAACTTTTGTTTTGAATCTTTCCACATTCCTATTTTTGTATGACAAAAATGAACAAAATTCACGCTCCGTTAAGCTTTCGACTTCTAGGTCGGCTGAAAAGATTTATTCTCCACTCCCCAGGCATGCCTAAATCGTTCAACGTCCGTGCTACCAGTAGTAAAAAGAGATAATACTCTTGCGTGAAGATTAAAGTCACTTTCTAGCCCAGAAGATTTATGACTTTAAAAATGAAGAAATTATATTCCACGATCCATCTCCCAAATTCAATGTGTTGAATATTCATGTTGTCCTTTTGCAAAGCAACAAAATTACAGCTCATACGTACAATAATTTATTTCCGGTCAAATACGGTGAGGTTCCCTTCTGCTGGCTAAAATACCAAGATTTTATTTCATCTTGATAATTGATAACTTACATTATCCATACAAAGTACATACCTCTCCCAGTCTGAGTTGTGCTATGTTATACGTCCATATCCATCATGTTCCCAGCGTCCACCAGGATGATTTACAGTGTAACCAAAGTCCAGATGAATCGAGAGTGGATTAAATGTGGTTTTGCTCTGAATACGATGCTAAAAACAACAGAAATGAAACATTAAATGAAACATTAAATGAAAGACATTTTTGTATTTTATTATTACATTAGACTCTATGCCATTGCTTAACAATATTTTAGGTAAAGTAAAGACAGTGTTTGTTCTCTGTTTGTTTTTCATGATAATATACAAATGACCAATAGAAAAGAAAAACAATCCTTGTACTATGTAATGTTTATTTAAGAAAAAATACGTCAACTGTCAATAATATGGGTTATTGACTGGTTAAATTTTCGACTTTTGAGAACAAGATTTACCTTTTAACTTTCGTAACTTTTTGTTGATGACTTTGAAAGATGGGCCAAACGGTCGCACGATTTAGCAGTCTTGCCTTGTATAAATACTAGACGCAAATTTCTTTTGAGAGCAAAGGAGGGCCATTTTAAAAGCTGTGTAAGCAGAATCAAACCTAGCAAAGCTTATCTCGATATTGGGTTGGATTTTATCATTGACGGGACGTTTAATAAAGTCAAGCGGTTCTAGGAAAGACGTTAAATATTCACGAAGCGTGAATTACATATCTTTAGGTTTGAGAGGCTTGTCGGGATAAAATTACAGTATTTCTTACTTTTTCCTTCACCAAATATGTTTAGCTCTACTTATATGTATTGAGCACTGTATAACGGAAAAATCAAAAAACGAATTATTTCCTAGTATATTATGCATATATGTAATAAATGTCAACTAGCAGTGGAAGCTGGGTGCGATATGTATGCAGTGGCTTAGGAACCCAGACGTTTCGGGTCGCGACCGCACTCTCCCTGTTTACCCTGAGCGAAGCCTGATGCAGGTGATCTCGGGGTCTGATGGGCGGAAGCCCTCTATTGACATCCCCAGTAGGATAGCGTGGAGGGGCTGAAATCTCCTACCGAAACGTTAACATGCGACGTTCTAGTGCCTTACGCTTAAGAGGGTATCGGCACAGAATAATAGTTATATACAGAAGGGCAACTTAAGAGTGTACCGCGTCCTCACGTCCGACATCATTCCAGCAAGGTACTTAGGGTTTTTCACTTGTTTCCAACCACTGCAATTACATGACGTCATTTCTTCACAATTAAATCGAAAAGATTTCAATATAATAAATGATGTCGTGTCATTTCAGTGGTTGGGAACAAGTGAAAAACCTGAATATCTTTCTGGAATTATGGCTGCCGATATGCGTGGCTCGACATGCGCGAGGACAAAAACATCAAAGGCTCCGACATGAGTCGCCTTCTGTATAAATATCTATTCTGTGGTATCGGAAGGCATGGACTGAAAACGGGATTTTTTGCTTTCGAGTTCAATCTTTTTGTTTACAAGAGTTCTACTCATAAAAGAAAGTAGAGCATCCAAAGATACTGCAAAGGCTCAAACTGCTTCTACTTTCTTCACTTATAATTTAAACCAACACAAAACGTGTTTATACGTTTTTTACTTATTACTTTTCTACAGTGCATGTAACTTTCTCATAACTCTCCCGTGATTAACGACAGCCTTCTTATACAATATAACTCGAGAGTATCCATGGGCTTTATGGAAAAAGGAATTATCAGATTTTTAAGATAGTTTTAACAAAGATAACATTTAATAAGCCAAGCAATTTGTATCGTCTAAATTTTCAAGCTATCTTCACCTGGCGTCGTTGTTTCTCCTCCCTCATGCATGATTTTATTTCACTGTTAGAAGTTTCATTTTCAAGCTATCTTCAACCTGGCGTCGTTGTTTCTCCTCCCTCATGCATGATTTTATTTCACTGTTAGAAGTTTCATTTTCAAGCATTTCTTCTACCTCAACCCACGAATTACAATATCTGTCATAAATATTAGAGCATTGTTTATGCAAAAAATACGCAAATACAAAATTATAGAGAAAAATAAAAACATCTCTTACATTGTCACGGTTATTACGAGTGGCGTAACAAAGTGTTGTTTAGTTTGACCTGCCATTTACCTTTTAAAGCACCCACCAACATTTTGTTTTGCGCCATCTGTATATTCACACACACTTTATATTTTATGTTTTTTTCTCATGTATTTTTGTCCTCTTTATCGCACTTATAATTTTAAACTTGTTGCTGAACTCTTATTATGTAAATCTTTCTATTTACATAAGTATATAAACGCACCTCCTTGATCATTTAATCATTACTATGATGATGTCTTGTGTAAAGACGAAACGTTACTTTAATTAAATTATGAATTCTTACTACATGGCTATACTTGGAATTTTATGTTGGGCAATTGTTTTTAACACGAACCGTTTCACGCCTAAGTAACTCAATTTCCCTCGCTATTTTTTTTTTTTTGACCCAATTGTCTTTTTAAGATAAAACTGACAGGAGCTTGAAATTTCGCTTTTATATACTGTGCACTTGAGTGTGCTTTTTCTTTAAATTATTCAAACCATAGAGTTGCTGAGATTTCAGAAAGTTTAGTGTATCTTATGATTAACATGATGCCATGATCTCATATCTTACAACTTTTCTCTCCGAACACAAGGCTGTCATGCATAAAATTTGATCTCGTAATGTAGCTATATATTACGTACGTATCATCTAGCCACGAGCAGTCACTTAGTTTACCGTAAAACCTTCCACTGTGCATCATTATATTGAAGAAGTCAACTGACCAAGGTAAGAAACGTCGCTTTTTATACTGTGCACTTGACTGTGCTTTTTCTGTAAATGATTCAAACCATAGAGTTGTTGAGATTTAAGAACGTTTAGTGCATCTCATGATTAACATGATGCCATGATCTCATATCGTACGACTTTTCTCTTCGAACACATGGCTGTCATGCATAAAATTTGATCTCGTAATGTAGCTATATATTACGTACGTATCATCTAGCCACGAGCAGTCACTTAGTTTACCGTAAAACCTTCCACTGTGCATCATTATATTGAAGAAGTCAATTGACCAAGGTAAGAAACGTTTAAAACATGTACTGACTTTTGTTTAAAAAGAAAAACCATTGCTAAATGCAGCAATTTATTCTTCATAAAAAGTGTTATCACGTTTGTGTGAAGTTTCTTGTTTGATAATAATAACCAATTTTAACATACTTTACGCAAATATGAAAATATAATCATCGTTTGACTCAACTGTGCTAAATTTTGTAATGTCGGATCGGTTTTTGTTCCACTTCTACAGCGCAGTCAAATCGCTCGGCCTATCGGCATGAGCGCAAAGCCTATCCAGTTTTCGTACTGTAAAAAGTAATCCGGTATCAAGCCTATCCGGTATCGTGTGAGCTGGGCCTAAAAAAGTGGCCACGAACAGTATGGGCGAGCATAAATTGAAAACAAGAGTTTTGATGCTTTTATCTAACTTGCTTTCAAGATTGATTCGAAAACTGTTGTTGATCAAATTATTTGAGCTCATATCTGTTTGCGCAAGTTAATGGAAACTCAGTTATAGACCATTCAGCGTCGCGATTTAATGCTTTTAATTTATAAAAATAACTATTTTTGTCCATTTTTTCATGAAAGGGTGTCGCTAAAAAAAGATATATTTTTGAAGAGCTTATTGCAATACATACTGAAAATACATAATACATTTAGAATTTTTTAATATGCTTTTCGTTGTTCAGATTAACTATAGCGAGTCATGTCATGTGCTTTGAGAGCTGTATTTTAATATTTATTCTCCATAAATGACATTTTCTCTTTCAGGAACAACGAAATGAAGTGTATGACGTATGTTATCATTTTGCTTGCTGTTTTTCATTGTTC
>NW_025813483.1:3873703-3885972 GCF_021976095.1 Xenia sp. Carnegie-2017 | reverse complement strand
GACAATCACATCCACTCTAGACAAGTAGTAACCTAAACCACACCCATGCTATTCCCAAACACACCCCTGCTGAAAAAATCGTGGATACACATCCCTGATTTACATTTTTGTGTTAGTTATTTAGTCACCCAGTTAGTGATTTTAGCAGGCATGATTATAAGAAATTGAGGTGTGACGTCATTAAATTTATTTATCATGACTGTTAGCAAAAAGAATGTGTGGTTTCTTTAAAAGAGATTTATCAAGGCAAGTTAAAACTTTGTAACTGCCCAAAATGCTTTATGATGTACAAAGTTTTAACTTGTCTGGCAAAATCACTTTTGAAAAATCATACATTCTTATTTTTGCTAACAGTAAAATACAATTAATGACATCACACATGTCAGCTTTAAGAAATTCCTATTGCTTACAAGGAGCTAACATTCATGTGATCAACATTCATTATTATTTGACACATACATATAATGAAACAAAACAAAACAATAATTGAACAAAATGTCATATTAAACACTTTTAAATATTATTTACCCATGGCTTTGAGTTCGCATCTAATAGTGGATCCTTCAAGAATGGATATGATTCAACAATCATAAGTGCAATCTTTACACGTTCTGTTTTGCTGGGATGGTTTGTAAATCTCAGCACACTTGTGCAGACATCTCTGATGAGCTCGTTAATCAGATTTGGGTGTAAATACTCTGTTTTCAGCCCAGCTTTAACAGCATAAGAATACTAAAACACAAAAACACTTGTTGTGACCTGTCTTCCTCCCTCACAAAAAATGGTTAGAAGCTATTTTAGGGGTAAGATAATGTCAGAAATTTAGAAATACAATTATGGTTTTGAAATTTGTAAAATGATAAATGAAATGGCCGTTGAGAGACCACCTCTAAAACAAAAGCTGATCATTCGTCAGCTCACCTCTAAAAGTACTTAAACCTTAATAACTTTTGTAAGCCTTCAACTTTAACCACCCACTTAAGCATAATATTCTTACTGTTCTGTATAATAAATGAGCTGCTGTTAGTGTATTGTACTTACACGATTTGGAATTTTGTAGTTCCGTGATGAATCCTTAAACAAGTAAAATATTACTAAATTGCAAATTACATTTTTAGAAGTACTTCAATTTCCAGTTATTGAACAAATGACAGTAAACTTGCATACTTTCAAGGTACTGGTATTTGCATTAAGAGCATTTGGGCACTAAAAATTACAAATGAACTATTAATGAATGTTCACAGCAAGTTTAAGTAGGAACGAGCTTAGGAGAGGGGTGTGAAGGAGCAGGACTTGTGGTGATGCTGTTACTATTATCACTACAAAAAAATACAAATAAAACCAACAATAGAAGTCTCATAATATTAATAAAGAGGTAATAAGATTTCCACAAATGTCTGACATAATATGTTTAGCAACAAGTTATCAAAGCCTAATCTAAACTAGAGGACCCTCCATCCCCAATACAGATCCATTGTGGATCATGACTATATGTATTATTATATGTAATCATGACTATATGTATTATTATATGTAACCATGACTTTATGTATTATTATATGGAACCATGACTATATGTATTATTATATGGAACCATGACTTTATGTATTATTATATGGAACCATGACTATATGTACTATTATATGTAACCATGACTATATGTATTATTATATGTAATCATGACTATATGTATTATTATATGTAACCATGACTATATGTATTATTATATGTAATCATGACTATATGTATTATTATATGTAATCATGACTATATGTATTATTATATGTAACCATGACTATATGTATTATTATATGTAATCATGACTATATGTATTATTATATGTAACCATGACTATATGTATTATTATATGGAACCATGACTATATGTATTATTATATGTAACCATGACTATATGTATTATTATATGGAACCATGACTATATGTATTATTATATGTAACCATGACTATATGTATTATTATATGTAATCATGACTATATGTATTATTATATGGAACCATGACTATATGTATTATTATATGGAACCATGACTATATGTATTATTATATGTAATCATGACTATATGTATTATTATATGGAACCATGACTATATGTATTATTATATGGAACCATGACTATATGTATTATTACTAAAATGATCAGCAACAGAAGTGCACCAACCTGAATTGGTGTTACAGGTAAGCTGTCACTCTAAAGAAGAAAAATTAAACCAGCATATCATTATGCTGCAAATTTTGATGAATGCACATGGTGCACACAATTTAACAATGATTTGGGTTTGTAAACAACGTAGGTATCGTGAGCAAAACAAGCTGTTTTCGTCGGTGTCAATGAATAAAAGCGTTATATATGTGAGAAATGTCCTAAAATATTTCAAAGATAACTGTTATGTTTAAATTGGGAGAAATTTTCCACATAATGTCAAAATTTTAGCAATGTCTTCTAGGTTTTCATAAAAAGCGTCTTACTAACATATAAATATTTACAACAACTACCTTGAAATTTTCATTATCCACTCCATTCTTTTTCAATAATGTGGACAATTCAGAGTTGGTTAAATCATTAAATGAAGGCATTGCCAGACGTTCGGTGCAAATGTTACGACTAGACTACAAAAACGACCAGCAAATAAGTGAATTGACTAAAAAAAATTGTTACTATATTGGCCACTACGGCGATTGCGCGTGCGCGTCTGGCTTGCACAGTGATTCACGTGCAAAGCATGTGTTGATCTTGTTCCATATGAAGTGACTCAAGTGACCTTTAGGAAAATGGCTTGTATTTGCTCACTGTGCCTATCGAGCTTTTCAACGCTGGCATTGTTACAAAATCATTCAAAACGGTACCACGAATGTGAGGATAACTTTCACGTTATTTGTCAGGCATCACGTTGTGCAAGTATTTATTACACCTTCGAAGGCTACAAATCTCATTTGCGCAGAAAGCATGCAAATATATTGAAAATTTCATTGATGAGAATTCTTTCCAAAATGGTAATCATGAAATAAATATGAGCGAAGACAAGGAAGATCGCGATAGTGAGCAAGGAAAAGTTAATGGCATTACTCAAGACGATGATTATGGTGGTGCAAACATCGATATATGCCACAAAGAGGAGAATATCAAGATGATGAACGCCCGGTTTATGTTAGAAACTAAAGAAATGCATAAACTATCTCAAAAAGCAGTAAATACTATCGTCAGAAATACTACTTCCATCGTCCAAAATTCCCTTAAATTAGTGAAATGTCGTCTGTTATCATTGCTTGAAAATGACGACATGCCAGACGTTTGCGAATTGCTGGAAAATGTATTCGTGGAGGAAAATGTCGTCACCAATCCTTTCCTGGGAATGGAAAGCAAATGGCAACAAGATAACTTTTTTAGAGATGTTATGGGAGTGGTTGTAAGTTTTCAGTAAATTAGACCTATAGATAGAAATTCATACTTTGTTTATAAAAGCAGTTATCTGCCATGCCAAAATTTTTTTAAGTTATTTTAATTGTCATTTTAAATCTGTTTTTCCTGAAGGAACCAAAACAAAGTGTTTTGGGAATCACCCATGTTCAGAAAAGAATTGTGTGGGAAGAAGAACAGTCCCAAAACAGGATGAAGTCATGGAAATTCCTCTTCTTAAGAGCCTAGAGCAAATGCTGCAAGATCCAGCCATATTAGATCAGGTTACTTAAACATAAATAAACTAGTGACATATACAGCATGCTGTTCTAGATGTAGCAGCTGACTGGCTTTTCTGCCCAAAGTTATGTTTGTTAACAAAATTTTTTCGCCATTTGGGCACTCAAATGCTTCAATTTTTTTAACAAACTTATTTCAAGAATATAAATGGTATATGTACTTATTTAGGTCTTGTTGCCATTACTTGTTGCCATTACCTGTTGCCACAAGAAACAATGTTGTTATACCTGTTTCAAGCATGCAACTAAGGGAAAATCAGTATGATTACCTCCAACAACAAGTTAACCCTCTTGAAGATGATGGGAATAATGGCATTGAACATTACTTGAAGCCACTTGATATTGTTGAGAGGTTTTTAGAGGCACGGATTAATGTTGACGAAGTTTAACAAATGAAACAAATGTATTTTAGTAAAATAATGCAAGCCAAAAATAAGCTCATAGATCAAGAATTTAACATTTTTTTAAAAACTGTCAGTTCTCTTTCCGTTTAAACAAAACTATTTGATATTTTGAAAAATAATAAAAAACAACTTTACACAATGTCACATGACCATGATGTGCTTTCTCTCATTATGCTTGTAAACTCTTCTGCCAGTTCTGCAAAGCTTTCAAAGGATGTTGGTAGCTCTAGGGTTGGTCCAAATGTGTGGGCAATAGGCCGTCGTGAAAAGCCATGAAGGTTTGTTAATGTAATTTCAATTAAATCACATGTCAATACATCACTACCAGTTAAAAAATGCAGAAATCTTTCAATAGCCTTTTTTTCCAATGATTTCACATATCTTTTTAGGAAATCCAAGCTCTGCCGTTCAGCATCAGTACTCACACTAGCAATAAAAAGCTTGTTAACCTTTTTGGCTGTTGGGTGTTTTTCTTCATATAACTGTTCAACTTGCTGAGGTGTTGAAAAGATGGAGTTTGCATCATTCTGAAGAGTTTTTAAAATTGGCGACCAACAATTTGTGATGTATCTGGTCTTTTGAATGAGTTCCAGGTGTGCAAGTTCAAGTACTATGGAGGCAATGTTCTCCTTGGTGGGGGCTTTATAGCACTTATTGGATGACAAAAAGTGCAATAGGTCTTCATCATTACGATCTAATTCACAACTCTGCACTTAATCTAGAATCTCTCCATCGTCTGCTGGCACGTAACAACAATATGCTTGCAGTAGAGATTCTTTGCCCAAACTTTCTTCACCAAACAAGCAGCAAAGAATGAAGAATTGTGACAGCTGCACAGGAAAATATTTGGCTTTTTGATATCCAAACACTAAAACTCTGGCAATTGCTTGCCATTCTGGTTTTTGAAGATTGTGTCGAATGTGTGGCGTTTTCTCAGTTCCACCTGCACTAAGTGATATAAAGAATTCATGTCAAAAATTTGTCAGAACATTACGCAGCACACCTGCACGTTCTCCTTTTTTTGGGTAGCCATTTGCATTTATAGCTGTGATGTTCAACCTGTGCTTAAAAATTTCTGGATCTTTAAAAACATGTTATATATCATATTACTTTTATATAAACCCTGTATCACCTATTATTTCATTCATATTGAAGATGGCATCATGAGATGTCGAAACATGTCTATTTTCAAAAAAGTTGTCGTGTATATTAAATGTGTATTGGCAATAGTGCTTTTACGAAATTATGGAAAAAAAGAAATGTTTACAATAGCCAACTATAGCTTTAATCATACAATAAACATAAAAATAAAATTTAAGAAAATACTAGGCATATACGTATTGTTAAGGTGATGCTATTCATGTTCTATGGCAAAAAATCACTTTCATTCATACATTCTTTTACCCCCTGTCAAAATACAGTTTATGAAAATTTTTTCCAGTCCTTTAATGGCCTTAAATTTCATTGAAGCTTTATTATTCATCTGATCTTAATAAGACCTCTAGAGGCTGGTTTTTATATGACGTAATTCCTTGTACAGTAATTCACTGCAGTGGCTGAATTCTGATAAAATATCTCAAGTGAAAACTAGCCTTTATTACCACACAGAAAAAATTGTTTCTAAATCTAACAGTTAAGCACAGACTAAAATGAATCAGTTTTCAATCAGATCATGTACACGTGTCCTTAAGTAAACATGTATTTTTTATGGCAAGCACTTTTTTGTCCATTAAAAAAATTGTAGTGATTCATCAATAAAAATAATAGCAGCATAAAGTTTAATGTAACTAACCTGATGTATCCTGTACACAAACTGCATGAAGATCAGTGGTTGACTGTAAAGAAGTTTGTGCTGTCTCTAGAGGCAATGAAAATGGAGATTGTGCTGTAAAAAATTGTCACGATTCAGCAATAAGATAAAGCATAGTGGCAATATAATGTTTAATGTAACTAACCTGATGCATCCTGTACACAAACTGCATGAAGATCAGTGGTTGATTGTAAAGAAGCTTGTGCTGTCTCTTGAGGCAGTGAAAATGGAGATTGTGCTGTATCTTGTGACAAAGCCAATGGCTCTGGATTGGCATAGGTAGAGCTTATTGACATTTGCGCATCCACAAACAAATCAGGTAAATCTTTATTAAAAATATAAGAGAAACTTCACAAACTATTCCTGTCATGTGTATTTAATTAAATTTCGCCATTAAAGAGAATGACCTACCATCATGACTTTTTCTTGTGCACACATTTTCCTACATTGACAGCATAAATAATTTATACATGATGAGTATAACAACATCAATTGTTTCATTTTTCCAATCAAGAGCATGAAAGTGGTGCATCAACATTCACCCGTTCAAGTAAAACAGCTGATGCAGCTGTTAAACCATGATTAAACTGAACAAGTTCTATTGATAAGACGACAACAGAAACTCATACCTGATGCTCAATTATGATCTGTTTGTTTGGTCGCACATACACTGGTTTACTCTAAAAGAGCTGTTGCAAAATTGCTCCACCAATGCCAATCTGACCATAAGCCAAAGATGGCACAACAAGAGATATGTGCATCGACATTAATATTTCAATATCCACACCAGCTGGAATTTTGTCAGCAAAAGCTTCCATTATCGCAATTTCCCACTTGTGCAGCGTTCATTGCCTTGGTGAATCTGCAGCCTGAGATCATGTGACCCCGTTCCATAAGAGCAAGGCGTGGAACGACAGAAGCATTCGGTCCTCCCAGCAAAATAAGGTCGCGCAAGAATGGTCTATTATCTATAGCACCAGTCCTTCTTGGATGGGCGCTATAGCACCAGTCCTTCTTGGATGGGCGCACCAGTCCTTCTTGGATGGGCGCACCAGTCCTTCTTGGACGGGCGTTGTGTATTAAAATTTCGCCTTGTGACAAAACTCCTCCTCGGCACATTTTATTCGTAGTTGGTTAAAGGGGCGGATCTAGTTTTCAAACATCAGTCATAAAACGTCGGAGGCGCTCCGCACCTGGGGGGGTCTAAGGCATTCTCCCCTGAGAAATTTTGAATTTCAGAGCCTTGAAAATGCCGTTATTAGCGTTTTAGAGCAATACAAAATGTATTTTGTGGGCATCGTTTTTGCGTAAAAACAACACATTTTGCTTGCGTTTTTTCAAAAAAAAAAAAAATGAAGTGAACAATACTTGAATGTTTTGCCAAATATTTAGGCTCATTATCATACCAGATATGTGGCTCATTAGCATGTCTAGGAACGTAAAATTTATTTTACAATAATGCTATTCCAAAACAGATATAGTCTTTAAAAATTTCTACCAAGTTGTCAGGCATTAGACCCCCCTAGAGACCCCCATTCAAACCTCTATGTAATGAGTTAAGTTAGAAATTTGGTACTACAAGTGACAGTTCATAGATATAGAAAAGCTCAGACTTCAAACCATGCAAGTTTTTGTAACCCTTAACCCATCTCCACATACAGTGCCAGCAAATTCACCTTTTGAGAAAAAACTCAAAATTTTTTTCTGCCAAAGATTAAGCAAATATTATCAGAGTGAAAATTTCCAATTAAGGACAGCTTCATGCCATAAATGTTTATTATGGGATAAAAATACTACTAGCTACTAACGTATAGCAGATTTTTTAAAGGAGGGAACATATCAACAACTTCCACTATTCTTCTGACGTCTTCCAAGACAAGTGATCTTCTTGAAGCATAGCATGCAGCCATGAACTCCTGAATTTTTTCATGATCCTTTTTAGCTGACTGCCACTTCTTTTTTATTTTTGATACCACTGCTGTAAGATCTTCACTTTCGCACGGCTCGGGAACGTTCGTCCAACAGTGACTGTTCCTTTTCTTTGTTGATTTGCCTTTAGTTTGCGAGACATTGGTACAGGCGTGTTAGATCTCTTTATTTGCAATTTTTTTAATCGGTTATAGATTTTCATCTCAATAGATCCCTATAAAAGAAAGCTTTCATTTCAAAGTAGTAAAAGACAAGTAAATTTATTTTTATCATTTACAAAATAGAGACGCAAGCAGCCCATTAAAACAAAAACGTATATAACAAGGTGATAATGTTAATTTGCATCACATAGTTTGGATTAGGGAATGGGATGGGAAGATGGGTCTCTTCAAAATACTAAAGCCTAATTAACATATATTTGTATATAATTGTAGTAATTCTATCGGCGTTGAAGGTTCATATCAATTATAAGTGTATGAGAACCCCCGTAGTAATTGTTGTAAGTAATTTAATGGCAAAAAATGTGGAGTTCAGTCAAATCAAAAGCAATTGTGATTAGAGATAAATGGAGGATGACACTATAATTGGTAAAATCTACGAACGTAATAAATATGTAACAGAATTTAACAAAAGTGTGACATCCTTTGGCAAGAAATACGTACTCACAGAAATCACATCCACTCTAGACAAGTAGTAACCTAAACCACAACCATGCTAATCCCAAACACACACCCCTGCTGAAAAATCGTGGATACACATCCCTAATTAACATTTTTGTGTTAGTTAGTTAGTCACCAAGTTATTCATTTTAGCAGGCATGATTATAAGAAATTGAAGTGTGACGTCATTAAATGTATTTGTCATGACTGTTAGCAAAAAGAACAGGTGGTTTCTTTAAAAGAGATTTATGGAGGCAAGTTAAAACTTTGTAACTGCCCAAAATGCTTTATGATGTACAAAGTTTTAACTTGTCTGGCAAAATCGCTTTTGAAAAATCATACATTCTTATTTTTCCTAACACTAAAATACAATTAATGACATCACACATGTCAGCTTTAAGAAATTCCTATTGCTTACAAGGAGCTAACATTCATGTAATCAACATTCAATATTATTTGACACATACGTATAATGAAACAAAACAAAACAATAATTGAACAAAATGTCATATTATAAACACTTTTAAGTATCATTTACCCATGGTTTTGAGTTTGCATCTAATAGTGGATCCTTCAGGAATGGATATTATTCAACAATCATAAGTGCAATCTTTACACATTCTGTTTTGCTGGGATGGTTTGTAAATCTCAGCACACTTGTGCAGACATCTCTGATGAGCTCTTTAATAAGATTTGGATATAAATACTCTGTTTTCAGCCTAGCTTCAACAGCATAAGAATCCAAAAACACAAAAACACTTATTGTGACCTGTCTTCCTCCCTCCCAAAAAATGGTTAGAGGCTATTTTAGGGGCAAGATAATGTCAGAAATTTAGAAATACAATTGTGGTTTTGAAATTTGTAAAATAGCTAAAGAAATGGCTGTTGAGAGACCAACTTTAAAACAAAAGCTGATCATCCATCAGCTTTCCTCTAAAAATACTTAAACCTTAATAACTTTTGTAAGCCTTCAACTTTAACCACCCACTCAAGCATAACATTCTTACTATTCTGTATAATAAATGAGCTGCTGTTAATGTATTATACTTACACGATTTTGAAATTTGTAGTTCCGTAACCAATCCTGAAACAAGTAAAATATTATTAAATTGCAAATTAGATTTTTAGAAGTACTTCAATTTCCAATTATTGAACAAATGACAATAAACTTGCATACTTTTGGGATACTGGTATTTGCATTAAGAGCATTTGGGCACTAAAAATTACGAATGAACTATTATTGAATGTTCAAAGCAAATTTAAGTAGGAATGGGCTTATGAGAAGGGTGTGAAGGAGCAGGACTTATGGTGATGCTGTTACTATTATCACTACAAAAAAATACAAATAAAACCAACAATAGAAATCTCGTAATATTAATAAAGATGTAATAAGATTTCCACAAATGTCTGACATAATATGTATAGCAACAAGTTATCAAAGCCTAATCTAAACTAGAGGACCCTCCACCCCCAATAAAGAAACCATTGTGGATCATGACTATATAAATTATTATATGTAACCATGACTATATAAATTAATATATGTAACCATGACTATATGTATTATTATATGTAATCATGACTATATGTATTATTACTAAAATGATCAGCAACAGAAGTGCACCAACCTGAATTGGTGTTACAGGTAAGCTATCACTCTAAAGAAGAAAAATTAAACCAGCATATCATTATGCTGCAAATTTTGATGAATGCACATGGTGCACACAATTTAACAATGATTTGGGTTTGTAAACAACGTAGGTCTCGTGAGCAAAACAAGCTGTTTTAGTCGGTGTCAATGAATAAAAGCGTTATATATATGAGAAATGTCCTAAAATATTTCAAAGATAACTGTCATGTCTAACTTGGGAGAAATTTTCCACATAATGTCAAAATTTTAGCAATGTCTTCTAGGTTTTCATAAAAAGCGTCTTACTAACATATAAATATTTACAACTACCGTGAAATTTTTCAATGACTTCGTTATCCTCTCCATTCTTTTTCAATAATGTGGACAATTCAGACGTGGTTAAATCATTAAATGAAGGCATTGCCGGACGTTAGGTACAAATGTTACGACTAGACTACAAAAACGACCAGCAAGTAAGTGAAATGACTTAAAAAATTGTTACTATATTGGCCACTACGGCCATTGCGCGTGCGCGTCTGGCTTGCACAGTGATTCACGTGCAACGCACGTGTTGAACTCGTTACATACGAAGTGACTCAAGTGAGTTTTAGAAAAATGGCTGTATTTGCTCAATGTGCCTATCGAGCTTTTCAACGCTGGCATTGTTACGAAATCATTTAAAACGGTACGACGAATTTGAGGATAACTTTCACGTTATTTGTCAGGCACCACGTTGTGCAAGTATTTACTAAACCTTCGAAGGCTACAAATCTCATTTGTGCAGAAAGCCATGCAAATATATAAATATGAGCGAAGACAAGGAAGATCGCGATAGTGAGCCAGGAAAAGTTAATGGCATTACTCAAGACGATGATTATGGTGGTGTAAACATCGATATATGCCACAAAGAGGAGAATATCAGGATGATGAACGCCCGGTTTCTGTTAGAAACTGAAGAAATGCATAAACTATCTCAAAAAGCAGTAAATACTATCGTCAGAAATACTACTTCCATCGTCCAAAATTCCCTTGAATTAGTGAAATGTCGTTTGTTATCATTGCTTGAAAATGACGACATGCCAGACGTCTGCGAATTTCTGGAAAATGTATTCATGGAGGAAAATGTCGTGACCAATCCTTTCCTGGGAATGGAAAGCAAATGGCAACAAGATAACTTTTTTTGAGATGTTATGGAAGTGGTTGTAAGTTTTCAGTAAATTAGACCTATAGATAGAAATTCATACTTTGTTTATAAAAGCATTTATCTGCCATGTCAAAATTTTTTTAAGTTATTTTAATTGTCATTTTAAATCTGTGTTTTCCCTGAAGGAACCAAAACAAAGTGTTTTCTTAATCACCCATGTTCAGAAAAGAATTGGTGTTGGAAGGAGAACAGTCCCAAAACAAAATGAAGTCATCGAAATTCCTCTTCTTAAGAGCCTTGAGCAAATGCTGCAAGATCCAGCCATATTACATCAGGTTACTTAAACATAAATAAACTAGTGACATATACAGCATACTGTTCTAGATGTAGCAGCTGACTGGCTTTTCTGCCCAAAGTTATGTTTGTTCAAAAAATTTTTTCACCATTTGGGCACTCAAATGCTTCAATTTTTTAACAAACTTATTTCAAGAATATAAATGATATATATACTTATTTAGGTCTTGTTGCCATTACTTGTTGCCATTACCTGTTGCCACAAGAAACAACGTTGTTCTACCTGTTTCAAGCATGCAACTAAGTGAAAATCAGTATGATTACCTCCAACAACAAGTTAACCCTCTTCAAGATGATGGGAATAATGGCATTGAACATTACTTGAAGACAGTTGATATTGTTGAGAGCTTTTTAGAGGCAAGAATTAATGTTGACGAAGTTTAACAAATGAAACAAATATATTTTAGTAAAACAGTGCAAGCCAAAAATAAGGTCATAGATCAAGAATTTAACATTTTTTTAAAAACTGTCAGTTCTCTTTCTGTTTAAACAAAACTATTTGATATTGTGAAAAATAATAAAAAACAACTTTACACAATGTCAAATGACCATGATGTGCTTTCTCTCATTATGCTTGTAAACTCTTCTACCAGTTCTGCAAAGCATTCATAGATTGTTGGAAATCTT